>NW_026854299.1:0-13136 GCF_026571515.1 Ruditapes philippinarum
AGGTAAGTATCTTCCCATTGCCTCTAGTTTTTATTTCTTTAATTACCCCCCCCCCCTTCCCCGGTCTCCTGTCCCTTCCCCTTTGTGGGCCTATTATTTTTTTTTGAATTCCTAATCAGTTCCAAATTATTTATCATTTAATGATTAACCTGTCCGTGCTTTGTCTTTGCCCTGTCCTGTTTTTGTTCGGGGTCCGCCTGGGCTCCTTGCCGTTGGTTCTTGTTGCTGGTCATATGGGGGTTGCGTTCATTGAACGCCGCCTTTCCTTGTTGATCTTGTTTATCATATTTTAGCTATTCCTACAAAGAATCAAACTGCTAGATCTACCGCTGAAGCTCTATATGAAAATTTTATTGTTCACTACGGCATTCCAACACGATTACATTCTGACCAAGGTCGAAACTTTGAATCTGAAACTATCAAAGAACTTTGCAAATTGTTTAATATCGACAAATCAAGGACAACACCCTATCACGCCATGGGTAATGGGAGTGCTGAGCGGTACAACAGAACATTACTTGATATGCTCGGAACATTAGAGCCAGAAAAGAAATCTGATTGGAAGAAATATTTACCAACGCTAGTTCATGCTTATAATTCAACAAAACACGAAGTCACAAAGTATTCGCCTTTTGAGTTAATGTTCGGTCGAAAACCTGTTCTGCCAGTCGATTCGCTCTTTGGAACACAGAATAATGAAAATTCATCATCACAAGTAGAATATGTTGAGAAACTAAAGGAAAGAATGAGAGTTACCCAAGAAATAGTGAATAAGAACATTGAAAAAGCCAAAATAAAACAAAAATCAAATTACGATAAAAAAGCAAAAGCAGTGAGAATAGATATAGGAGATACAGTATTAGTCAAGATCTTGGCATTCGATGGAAAACATAAGATTTCGGACAAATTTGAAAAAGATACATATGAAGTCATTGATCAACCTAATAAAGAAATACCGGTGTTTGTCGTCAAATCACATAATGGAGATACTAAAACTCTGCATAGAAATAATCTTTTCCCATTGGGTTTTATCCACAATAAAACAGACCAAGAGGAAAGTGATACTACGATAAAGACAAGAAGACCTATACCTAAGCGTAGAGATTTGGTTAAAAAAGACAGAATGGAAGAAAAAGAAGAAAATATTTCAAAAGAGAAGACATTAAGTGACGTCACAATTACAGTAGCAGATAGTGAAGATTCTGGAGATGAGTTTGTAATAACTACAAGCATTTCTGAGGACGCTCAGACTCCAGCTAACACAGAATTGTTTGATAAATTGACTGAAGAAATCAAAGATAAAGAAACATCAAAACAGACAATAGAATTGGGTACCCACAGTGATGACATACAAGATACCATCGATTTAACAGACAGTCCAACAGACAGTCATACTAAATCAGATGAAGAATTAGAAATACACACAGAAGAAGAAGACATAGAAGACATCATCGATTTTACGGACAGTCCCTACAGACAGTCATACAAAATTTGATGAAGAATTAGGAAAACATACAGAAGAGGAAGAAGGAGCAACTGCCAATAGATCAGTTATGCAAATTGACGACACACCTGAAACAACAACACAAACAAACAATGACACAACCCAAAAAGAAGAGGAACTCGACCCGACTAGAGACAATAAGAAGAAGAAAAAACCAATTGTTTTACCCAGAAGATCTGGAAGAGACAGAAAAACCCCTTCATAGTACAGTGACTATCACATAAATCAAAATGTCACATAGATCTGTGGATAGATTACAAGTTTTAGAAATCTTGTATCTTCAGGAATTTTAGAAAAAGTGAATGCGGATATTTCATGTAAACTCATAGATGCCATCATGAAATAGTGATATGAAATTTTATCAATATGTTCAGAATTCTAAACTATTGTTTAACATTGACTGAGAATTGTGTATTACAGGTATTCTTTAGAAATGTGCCAGTAAGAATAAAGTGAATAAACATTTATCAACAACATGTGATGATAATTCATACTTGAAGGTGTTTCAACAACATTTGATGATAATTCATACTGGAAGGTGTTTGAATTGCAATATAAGTAGAATGTAAAGTCAACATATGAAAATTCATACTGGTGAAAATATGAGAATGCAGTAGGAAATAGTGTTGACAATTCATACTGGAGAAAATACTGAAGAGAATTGATGTGGAATTTAACTATTGATTATTCATAGTGGAGAAAATTCCTGAGAATTCATGCGGAATTTAAGTCTATTGAAAATAATTCATATGGAATTATGTGAAAACGCTTGTAAACATAAGATTATTTTACCTTTGTATGTTTAATACATTTTATTTTATTTTAAATTGTAGGGACACAATTTTTTTTCAGGGGAGAGCAGAAGTAGCAGTTGTCATATAATGTTAAGTTTATGTATATTCATAATTATTTTCAGAAACAGCTGATGTGCCTGAAAGCAGACTGTATTTTATGAATGTTCATTAATGATTATGTCATTATGTTACTTAAACATTCAGTATGTTATATCTTGATGAAGATGTTTAATGTTAAATGACGAGACGTCATTTTCCAAGGAGCAGGAGTGTGTAGCAGGGTCATATTTTCGTATGACAGTATTATGAAACGTGTCAGCTCTTTCCGGTGTTTTGATAAGTTCTTGCTGGTCTTTTATTTTCTTGTTTTCTGTGTGATCTCGCGAGAGTTTGGCGGGAATGTTGTGCAGGTTTTGAAAAGAGTTAGCATGGTTGATGTAGAGAACATTCGGTTTATTTGCAATGTTGTATTTTACAGCGCGTTGAATGTTCCAAAATGACAGTCATTTACTTTCTCTTTCAATTCTATATTTTATTAACCAGCATGTATTATATGTTTTAATCTTGTTCACAGTTAACCATCACGTGAGACAGGATGTATGTGAAGTGAAGTCATAAATTGTCACATTGTATTGTGGAATAGGCTTAAGATCCCTTAGATCTGTAAGTATAAGAGTATGTTGGTATTTATACCTTTTGTAATAATGTAAACATTATACATGTAATGTTTAACTGGTAAGACATAAGAGTACAAATGTTATAATCATTTAGTGATCTTAATGTATATAGTAATAAGATGTTTATTAAATACTATGTTTATTGATTGTATATATTATATGTGCAAACATTGTTATTATTATGTCATTTCAGTGCCTTGATTAAAGTTGACTTCAACAGAGAAGATATATTGTATATTCATGATATTGACTGTATATGTAGAATGGAAACAATAAATGAATGACCACATCTACCCTGTGTTATAACACCATGTGTTACATGTATAAATAATATATTTTCAAAAGTTTCATGAAAGTTAGCATGAATCTGGCGGCATGCCGTTTTAATTCTGATTTTGAAATCTTAAATGCTTTCAAAACGAATTCCAGGTATCAAAAATAAAGAGACTCAGTATCTGTAATGACAAACACTTAGGGTTTCATGTCATATATCTATAATATAAAGATCACGTTCACACAAAAACTGTAGTAGGGTTAAGCCGGTGCTAGGGGGCATGAGAGAAGTTGCGCTTTTACATAATCTGTCATGAGCACAATCGATCAAACCGAGTCTGCAATTTTCATATAAAATTGTAATTTCAATGCTTCCGAGGAATCATCCCTTTTTCAGATTTTTACAGTGTAGGAACAGCTGCAGATGTGTTCACTCGCAATGACCAAGGAAATGATTGATTAGAAATAATCAATGTTTCCTGAGACTCTCAGCAAAGGATTTTGTATATAAGTAAACATGTTTTCTTAACAACCTCAAATTCCGTTTAGCCAATGCAAATGAATGCATTTCCGACATGATTACTTTGCTACACACTCGAAAACAGCCAAGCATTTTATCAAATGAAGTAAGCTAAATACCGTTCCACCAATTGTGCATTTACTGTATACCAAAGTAAAAAGTAACAGGAAAGAGAAATTATAACAAAATAGCAAATTATTAATTTATCCAAGGTCCTGATTTTTATTTAATATTCATTTTAAAAAGAAATTAATTTTAACGTTCATATTTCGAAACAGCACAAAATAAAAATAAAAAGTGTTTCCTTCTTTAAAAAGAGATATTAATTCTATTACCATCATTATTATTATCATCATCATTGATATAGTATAGCTCTTTAAGTACTGTTTGGCTCATTTATATCGATTATGTAGTAGTCTATAAGATAGGGCAACTCTCTTGAATATGTTCTGGAACAAACCAGTAATAAGGAATGAGTTTAATGTTTCTTGCTCAATTAAATAACGGCTTGTCCATAACGGGGTATTTCTAGTATCACAATGTCAGGACTAAAGTTTGTTCTAAGAAACTTAACAGTTTTAATACTTTTACAATTTTTTCTGAGACTTATTTTTACTTTGTGCTCCAACCTTAGGAACGCATTTCACTGTTGAAGAATTAAGGGTCTTAAAGATACCATCGTGTAATACATTTTGAATATTAAAAAGTAGATGTAGGACACACATTTGCCAAATGACTTGAATAATGATTGTATAAATTAAATGCAAATTTTAGATTCAACCGTCATGTAGTCCTGATTTAACGTTTGTTTTGGAATGCTTTCTCTCTCTCCCTCTCTCTCCCCCTCTCTCTCCCTCTCTCTCTCTCTCTCTCTCTCTCTCTCTCTCTCTCTCTCTCTCTCTCTCTCTCTGTTTTAGGGATCGGGTACATGTATATGCTTTGTATTTCCTATGATGTTTTTGAATGCTCTGTTGTTTTATTTTTATTCTTATTTTGTTTGTTTGGGTTTTTTGGGGCGTTTTGTGTGTTGTTGTTGTTGTTTTTTATGTTCTATGTCTATATTCTGAAGGTCAGTTACTAATACATTATATATATAAACATGAATTATTACCATAAGTCAATCACATATAAAACTTTGTTTCCCCCTGAGTGTCTATCTCTTACCATTTGTTATCCAGTTTTGTTTCAAGAGCATCCACTCTTGTTTGTTTATGTTATTTTTAACGGTCATTGCCTTGTGTAATACAGAAATACAATGCTGTATTTGACGTTAAAGCTGTCTTCTCAACGGAAAATATGATTTTACTTTACCATGTATGAAGTGCTTTATGAAAGTTGTGAGTTTTTCTGAAGACTTGTCACGTCTTCTGCTGTAACATAGTCCCCGGAAACTTCATAAAGTTATTTAGTTGATTAAACAATATGCATTAGAATTAAACAATATGCGATATTTTGAGATAGTCAGTGCTACTTACCGAAGTCAAGACTATTTTTAGTTAAACACCGGATTTGTCGCATAATCATGAGAGTTACCATATACGGTCATGTTCTGAATTCTCAAAACAAAGGATACCGTAATTTTAACATTAAATTGCATACGCAATACCGTAGTAAATACTGCATTTTTTTCAAACACCATTTCATATTGAAAACCATTACAATTATAAAAAATATGATATGTGCTAGTTGTGTCAAAAATGTATAAAATTCTAAAAACATATGTGAACTTTTGAATAATATCAAATAGAGCTTAATCTTTTTAGCTCACCTGTCACAAAGTGACAGGGTGAGCTTTTGTGATCGCTTTTCGTCCGGCGTCCGTCCGTCCGTCCGTCGTCCGTCCGTCCGTAAACTTTTACTTTAAATGACATCTCGTCATAAACCACTAAGCCAATTTCATCCAAACTTCACAGGAATGTTCCTTTGGTGGTCACCTTTAAAAATTGTTCAAAGAATTAAATTCCATGCAGAACTCTGGTTGCCATGGCAACCGAAAGAAAAAACTTTAAATATCTTCTTTTAAAAAACCATAAGAGCTAGAGCTTAGATATTTGGCATGAAACATCTTCTAGTGAGTGTCTACCAAGTTTGTTCAAATAAAAGCCCTGGGGTCAAAATTGGCCCCGCCCCGGGGGGTCATTGATTTTCCCTATATGCATTTTTTAAAAACTTAAAAAATCTTCTTTTAAAGAACCCAAAGAGCTAGAGCTAAGATATTTAGCATGAAATATGTTCTAATGGGTGTCTACCAAGTTTGTTCAAATAAAAGCCCTGGGGTCAAAATTGGCCCCGCCCCGGGGGGTCATTGATTTTCCCTATATGCATATAGTAAAAACTTAAAAAATCTTCTTTTAAAGAACTCAAAGAGCTATGGCTAAGATATTGAGCATCAAACATGTTCTAATAGGTGTCTACCAAGTTTGTTCAAATAAAAGCCCTGGGGTCAAAATTGGCCCCGCCCCGGGGGGTCATTGATTTTCCCTATATGCATATAGTAAAAACTTAAAAAATCTTCTTTTAAAGAACTCAAAGAGCTATGGCTAAGATATTGAGCATCAAACATGTTCTAATAGGTGTCTACCAAGTTTGTTCAAATAAAAGCCCTGGGGTCAAAATTGGCCCCGCCCCAGGGGGTCATTGATTTTCCCTATATGCATATAGTAAAAACTTAAAAAATCTTCTTTTAAAGAACTCAAAGAGCTATGGCTAAGATATTTAGCATCAAACATGTTCTAATAGGTGTCTACCAAGTTTGTTCAAATAAAAGCCCTGGGGTCAAAATTGGCACCGCCCTGGGGGTCATTGATTTTCCTTATATGTGTATAGCAAAAACTTAAAAAATCTTCTTTGAAAAAACCCAAATAGCTAGAGTTAAGATATTAAGCATGAAACATCTTTTAGTGAGTGTCTACAAAGTTTGTTTCAAATAAAAGACCTGGGGTCAAAATTGGCCCCGCCCCGGGGGTCATTGATTTTCTTATATATGTGTATAGCAAAAACTTAAAATCTTCTTTGAAAAAACCCAAATAGCTAGAGTTTAGATATTAAGCATGAAACATCTTCTAGTAAGTGTCTACAAAGTTTGTTTGGCCCGGCCCCAGGGGTGTCATTGTTTTTAACTATATGTGTATAGTAAAAACTTTAAAAAAATCTTCTTTTAAAAAGCCCAATGAGCTAGAGCTTAGATGTTTAGCATGAAACATCTTCTTATGGGTGTCTACCAAGTTTGTGCAAATAAAAGCCCTTGGGTTAAATTGGCCCTGCAATGTTGGGGGGTGGGGGTTGGGGGGGGGGCCCTATATACAGGTGAGCGACCTCAGGGCCATCATGGCCCTCTTGTTTATCTATGCCTACAGCATTTATACTTCTAAAGGGGACATAAAATCAGCATTACCAGAAAAATATCGTTGTTGATGCAACATATAAACTGAATTTTACTTGTTTAAATGATTATTCTTTACCATGCCTAATATTTAAAATTGACTTGTCCATTCTGGACAAAACCTTTCATGTAAAAATATTTTTGAAATGCGCACTGATTAAATAGCAAACAGAGCGTCAGAGTAACTGACGATCGGATGAACTAACTTGTGTTTGTCAGCACAGGTCGTATGGTCACCAGCAGGCTAAAGATAATCAAGATAGAGAAAATAAGAGACCCTAAAGAAAGTCCAAAACGGCAAAACTGAAAATGTTGCAGGCTCGGTTGCATTGAGCCTGTTCGTGGCCCCCACGCCCCCTAGTACCGACTTAAGAAGAATTCAACATTTAAATATGCAAAGGTAAAATTTTGAATGTAGAAACATCCGCAGATGTGTTTATACTGCGGTTATCATGGAACCTTCAATGCGACACTTCCATGTCATTCCATACAAAGTTGCGTATGGTCCCCAAGTAAAAGAAAGCGTGTGCTCTTAACGACAAAAGAATGGGCGGAACTAAACAAAATGGAATTTTGAAAGGGGATCAGAGGTTATGATCCCTGCATATCACAGATAAGACTCATAAGTTAAAAAAAAACAGGCAACATATCCTAAGGGCGATTCAACATTATTCAAGTAGGAATACTGGAACCACCTAACTAGATAATGCCAAATATTTAAAACAAAAAATACCTAAGCGCAACAACAATGTCGTGCTGAACGTTCTTTAATGATCGGAATAATAACATTCCTGATTGAATGTACGGGGCGACTTTTAATAGCTTCCACAGGGCACAAACAACGCTGATGTAGCGGCTCTCATTTTCAATTTATTAAACAATCTTTAAGCATATTTTTGTTTCCTCTTTTACAATTGATCGTTTTGTTTAAAAAAATATATTTATTTCTTGATTTGACCAATTTTGTGATTCTATTAACCTTTTTCAACTTATTTTCCTCATATAAAATGTATTGATTTGAAATCTTTTGAAAATGTGCTAAGTTGACAGTGAAACTGGTTTACAGTTTTTAACATTTGAACGTATTTAAATGGCTTCAGACGACAATCCCTGTACAGGTATTCTTGCATATCAAAACTGCTGTTTCTATTAGTTTTACCCATGCCGGAAATCTCAACCGAACCGCAACATATGACATATATTATTATTTCATTTAGATCACTCCTTACACAGCAACTTTTGGTAAACAAAATAAGTGTTTTATATGGAGAAATACGGGAATGCATTTTCTTACATATACTTAATGTCAAAGAAAATACCTTGGGCGATGGAAAGTACTCGTATGCATTAACTTTTTCAAATACATCATTATTATATTCTATAATTATCAGGAATTGAAAAGATCAAAAACAATCCCTGAAGATTTATACATGTATGTACATTCCAAACGGCATGTCAATTTTAATCACCAGAAACGATAAAACCAGCACATATTAGAGGTATTCACTACTGTTATTCCGTATTGAACTTGCAATTTTCGAATGTGCAGATTAAGTTCCGGTGACAGGCTAAGGTTTAATTAACATATTAATAAAAAACATCTGAAGCTGTTGTTGTTTGTGAGTTCACACTCAAGTGAGTACATATTGTTCAATTTATGAACAACAGAGTTACACAAAAGACAGCCTAATGTAAATACAGATTAGCAAAACTGAGGAAATGTATAATGCTCACCTAATGGTAGATCAATTAACATTAAAAATATGGTAGAAATTGAAATGGTTTATATTTTCCAACACCAGGGGATTGTACTTAATTCGAGACAATTCAAAGATCATATTTCTTGGAAACAAATTAAGTTTTTAATCTCGCTTGAAATGAAACAGTGGGATCAGATCATATTTAAAAAAAAAGATCTTGAATTGACGAAGTAGATGCATTAAAGTCGGGAAAGGACTGTATGTATGTTTTGAACTTGACCATGAATGTTTTATATGGAAACACAATACATTTTTGTCAGAATTAACAAAATAATTATGCGACTTATTACTTTATATTCAATTTTATTGTTATTATGTTTACATTAATTTCTCAATGTCAATAATTATTGGCGGTGTAGTCTAGAGCTCTCATTACATATAAAATGAGGTCATAACAACCTTGACAGAAATGACTGGAGGCTAGATTAGTAAGTGGTTAGAAAATACTTATTTACTACCTCTTTATACAAAGGTCTATTAATACAAAATAGGAATGATATTTAATGTTTTGCAATCTAACTATCGGCACTTTTCGTATAAAGTTACATACAATCTCGATTAAAAGCCGTATGCCTATGAATGAATACATATATACGAGGGGCGCGTACGTTTGTATTGCTCTGTAGGAAACGTAAACGTTTTTTTTTTCATGATGTTTCAAGATGTTAGATGATTAGCACCTGCATAAAGTGTACTTGAAGTGAATCAATTTGTCGTAAAAGTAGCGAAATGTAATGAAGTGACATTTTGACTTCTATATGAGATACTTAATCACTCAAACTTTACAAGTTGGCAAAATGTTATATAATGCTTTAAAATGCTATAGAAGCAAAACATATCTTAGCTATAAAGTAAATGAGTATTTCTTTTAGAAAAAACACCAGCAATAAAAAGCCTTTAAAAATTAAAAACATATCGGGCTTATATGGCTTATATAAGGGATCACTTTGTTTCCAGAATTTTGTACTTCACAACAGCAGGTGTCAAGTGCCGTGTGGCAGCTGTAAAAAGTTGCCCCGTACTTCACTTCAGTGTTGTTATATTTTCTGGTCCTTCGGGATCATTGATGCCAACACTATAAAGTGTTGAGAATTGAGTACCGCTCAAGCCGGTGCTAGGGGGCGTGAGGGATGTTGCACTTATTCATTATCCCTCATGTACAGACTCAATCAAACCGAGTCTGCAATTCTTATGTTATTTTGTTGTGATTAATGCTTCCGAGGGATCACTTTGTTTCCAGAATTTTGTACTTCACAACAGCAGGTGTCAAGTGCCGTGTGGCAGCTGTAAAAAGTTGCCCTGTAACCACTCCACCCCCCGCCACTCTATTAAAGTTTTTTTCCCAAAAAAGCGTTATTTTCTTTTTTAAAATATGCCCCCTTTGGGAAAAATCTATGTTTTGATTAGGGGAATATTTTCGGTATTTTCTGAAGGGGCCCAAAGACATTGGGATATTAATCTGACTTTTTTTCCCAGAATTTTAATAACATATAAAACTTACATACCCATTTCTGGTCTGTCTTTGAAAAAATTTTTAAGTACTTTTTAGGGTTCATTGCTCTTTTAATACGATTAGAAAATATTTTATTTGAACGCTTTAAATTTCCCTTGGGGAAAAATTTTTATTTAACTTCATGGCGTTTAAAAAATTTAAAAATTTAAAGGTTTTAAAATTTTTTGTTTTTTTTCATGAAGAGTTTCCCGGAAATTTTAAATATTCCCTAAAAACAAAAAAATACAACAAAGGGAAATGCAAATTTTATTGCCTTTGGGAAAAACCCGCAGCACTTTTTTCACCGAATAATTTTTTATAAAAAAAGTACAAAGGGGGTTTTCTTATTTATGGGAAAATTGTTGGGGCTGTTTTTATTTTCGCAACGACGCTAAATTTTCCCCCAATTTTTCCGTTAAAATTTGCGCATTTCCCCCCTATAGAAAAAAACCGCCGTCAAAAGTCGCAAAATTTTTTTTCCTTTTAAAAGTTCCCCACCATATTCCCATATCCCTTAAATTTTCACAACATTCCTTTAAAAAGTTTTGCAATTTTTAAAATTTTTGTTGAACAACTGGTTAATGTCAATATTAGTTCCCTGAATGATTTGGAAAAAACTATCTATCAGATAGGAAAGGACCCTTTATGTTTTCCCAAAAATCCCTTTTAAAAAGGAAAATCAAACTTAGTCGGTTTTTCCAATTTGGGAAACCCCATTTTTTGCCAAAAAAACCCTTTTTGGGGAATTTAAAAAAACATTTTTTAAAAGTTTTTTTATTTAGCAAAACCCCGATGTTTGTGGATCGAGGGTATGACATTTAGCTTTAAAAATGGATTTAACCCCACCGGAAAAAAATTTTTTCTTTGAAAGATTAATAAGAAAATCAATAAATTTTTAAAATTTTTTATCGGCCCCTTTTCACCTACAAGTATGTTTTTCCTTTCGGTTTTATTCGTATTTTAAAGGGTTTAAAAACTTTTTTTGTATTATCATTTTTTCCACAATCAATTACAGTTTTTTTCAAAATTTTTATATCACTAAATCACAATATTTAAAACTGCCCTCCGGGTTTTTAACCTCCTGCATGGGGGCTGGCAGAGATCTTTTTTGTACCCAAAATGCTTTAATGAAAATGAACGTTTAAAAAAAAACATTATTTGATAGGGTTATAATCAAATATATCATTTAAATTTAATGATGATTTTTAAAAAGGTAAATGTTTTTTAATTTTGTTTTAGAAAAATTGGGGAATGCTTTTAAATTTAAAAGATTTTATTTAAAAAAAGTTTAAATGTACCCATTTCAAAGCTTTAAAAACGCTATTTTAAAACATTGGGAAAACCTACCTAATTTTGTCAAAGTAAAAAATCTCTTATTTTATTTTAAACATTTATTTCACTTTTGACCCTTTTATCTTTAAAATTAGACACTCCCTTTACATTGTATTCATTTGACATGCTGGAAAAATTTTACCCTTTACCCCAAATTCATTAACACTACCCGCATTTTTGGCAAAGTTTTAATTCTATTTCACTTTTTTTATTTTTAATGTATATATTTTTTTTTTCCTTTAAAAAAATGACAAATTTTAAAAGGGTTTTTTAATTCTGAAAAAAAAAGGGAAAAAAGGGAAAAAATTGTTTCCCCTGTGAATTTAAAAAGATTTTCCAAAAATGATATAATTTGTTGGGGGCTGAAAATTTTTGGGTTTTTTTTTGACACAAAAAAAATGTGATTTTTGCGCATTAGATATGCCAGTTGGCGCAAATGAATTTAAAGTTTTACGATTTGATATATATATATAGTCATGGCTTAAAAGTTCCATATATTGATGACACACCTTTCTAATTATATTGATACTGCGGTTCAACATTATTCAACTAGGAATATTGGAACCACCTTACTTGATAATGCCAAATTTTGAAAACAAAAAATACCTAAGCGAAACAACAATGTCGTGCAGAACGTTCATTAATGGTCGGAATTTAAAAAATTTCCCTTTATTTAATGTTTCGGGGCGAAATTTTTAAAAGCTTCCACGGGCACAAACAAAAGCTGATGTGGGGGGGTCTATTTTCAATTTTTTTTAAACAACCTTTAAGCATATTTTTGTTTTCCTCGTTTTGTTTAAAAAATATATATTTATTTCTTGATTTGACCAATTTTTTACATTTGAACGAATTTAAATGGCGTCAAACGACAATCCCTGTACAGTTCTTCTTGCATATCAAATTGCTTTTCTATTTTGTTTTTACCCTGCCGGAAAAACTCAAACCCCAACCGCAAAAATATTTACATTATTATTATTTCATTTAGATCACTCCCTTTCACAAACAACTTTTGGTAAACCCAAAATTTTGTGTTTTTTTATGGAGGGAAATTTCGGGAATGCATTTTCTTCATTTTATTTTAAAGTCAAAAAAAATACCTTGGGGGATGGAAAAGTAATCGTATGCATTAAAATTTTTCAAATTAAAAATCATTATTTATTTTAATTTTCAGGAATTGAAAAATTCAAAAACAATTCCCTTTTAAGATTTTTTACATTTTATGACCCTTCCAAAATGTAAAAAAGGGAAGGGAAGGATTTTTCCACTTTAATTACCCCAAAAAAGATAAAACCAGGCCCCATTTTTTGGGGGTAGTTTTTTCCCCTGTTATTCCGTATTGAAAAATTAAAACCCCAAAACCCCGGGGGGGCATTACAAACGGAAGTCCTTTTTTCTTTTTTAA